>NC_056743.1:1280523658-1280566158 GCF_019279795.1 Protopterus annectens
AATGTGATTTATAGCTTTTTATTTTATTTTATTTATGCAGTATGTTTTAAAATTATGAAGATTTTGCAAACCATTTTAACAGCTTTACTCAATCTGCAAAACTCATCTTTTGTATGATTGCAAGACGTGTTTCAAGATTTTGAATAACTACTGCAGCTTTTCCTGCTTTTAAACTGTTTTGATGGAAAATATACATTTTAAATAGTTGCGAAATAAGCTTTACTCACTGCAGCACCCTGAATCATCTTTGGTCCATCGCAAAGGAGGAAGTGCTTCATGACCATTCAACTTGGAAGAAACAGGAAGGACATGCTTTGGAAAGTCGAGATGAGCTGAAACAGGATACTGCTAAAACAAATAGATGCTCTAGCATGTTAAAGTGCATCACACGTTGGGTTACTGAAAAGTGCATATATTTTGATCTTTAATATTACTTGAGAACATATCAGGTGAGCATCAAATTAACAAAATACCTTTTAACAAATGCTTCGTTTACCACTGGGACATTATATTTTTATAGTTTCAACATGTATGCTTAAATTAAAGAATTCAAAACTGTTCAGGAAGTGCAGTTGTAACTTATTTTCCATGTATCATTAGGTCATCTCTTTCATTTAAAGAAACATTTTGGAATAACATGGAAAAATATTTGTTCATGTTTAATGCTATTGTGAAGGCATTACTTTGTAATAACGAATCACTAAAGGTACATACAATTCTGATAAGGTATTTTCAGTGTTTATTTGTTCATGCTTTGTAAAGTGTATTTTCTAACTGCACTAAATTTATTTCATTCATTTAGCAGCACTATGTTTCAAATACAATAGTCAATAATTTACACAGTATCATTTACAACTAACAACTGCTGAGGACAGGTACCTTAGCTAACAAAACCAGGGCATTCAATTAAGACTAAAACATATATTTTGAAAATGAGTACCCTGCAATGCCATAATGGTCCTATGGATTTAATATAACTAAGCAGAACTTACACAGTTAGCATGCTTGCCAATTTGTTTGGCTTGTGCCTGCAGCACTCCTGTTGAGTTTGCTGTAAAAGTGGTGTTCTCATTAGAACAGACTAAAAGAGATACTAATAATGCTGATACAGTTTTGTACTTTACATATTCTTCATACATTATTAGTAACATGCATCTCTCCTTGAGTGCACCTGAATGTTTATCATTAGCAGGTGTGGAGTACTGCTACATGTCAACCATTTTTAGATTCAACCTGAGTGCACTGTCTGATTAATGACTTTCCTAGAGGTATATTGCAGGCAAAAGGAAAACAAATCCTGACCACAGGAAGCACTTTAGTAACAGTTTATAATCTTAATTGTCACAAAGTTGTTGATTTTACTGCAAAGTGTATTCTGGCTGAGTTAAGACCATCATAAATAAAGATAGATAGGTTAATTGCTAAGTATACATTGATAACTCCTGCTCTCCATAGCTGAATTTTAACACTATACTTCATAATAATAAAAACATACACAAGCATAGATTGCTTTAGAACTAATGTGGAAGGCAGCATTTGGCACTGTAATAGTTTTCCAAATGCAGACAAATGTTTTAAAAACATTACAGAATCTGATTAACCTTTTATTTCATTTTCCCCTTTTAAGTTGTTAACACCTTTGGATAAATATAATTTCCAGATGGTTTGTCAGTTGTACTGGGTTTTGCTATCGTTCTGCTAGAAAGATTATTGAGGGTCTTGTAAGATAACCCTTGATTAGAGAGACAGTGGTTTCATCGGCCTTCTTTAGGCAAATGTGTGAGCTATATCTGTGAAGCACTGATCTGACCACTCATGTACTCCTTCACAAACTGGACCCTAAGATCCTATAATCCTAAGGCTACAGGGCTAATGATACAAGCCACAAACAGAAGGGAGAGATGATGCTTTAACAATAATGTAATGAATGTTTTATAATCGGTCATTTTACTGTTTCAGACTGTTAATTACTGATGTGTATATATATATATATATATATATATATATATATATATATATATATATATATAGGTTTTTATGTAAATTTGCTTACATATTTTATTAGGAAAGTTTTGACTGTTTAAGGTTATATTACAGAATATTATTTTAATATGTTGGTAACTTTTTCTTTTCTTATAATAATGAGACACCTCATGTACTAATTCACTGAACATTAATGGTATTGTATATAATTAATGCTAAACTATAAGAATGTGGGGAGATATTGCATAATATTGTTTTATGAAGTACTTAGATTTTAAGTTTAATAAGATTTAATATGATTAAGATAAGAGTGGTAAGGGTAACAGAGGTGCTATTTTAATGACATAGTAAATGTTATGATGAAATAAATGTTCTAGATTATTATTCATACGATAAACTTAGCATAATTGAGATGACTAACAGATTGAATATGGAGCTTATTTTTTATTTTAACACACTGCAAGGCTTCTATTAATTAGAGGTGTTGTGTAAATTTTAATTGATTTGCTAGTATTAACAAGTTTTGTGTTATATGTAGGTTCTACTAAGCGTTAAGAATTATTATAATGGATGCTATTGTTTTCATACTTATTGGATTTATATATATATATATATATATATATATATATATATATATATATATATATAGTGTCTTCGGCTTTTCGGTTAGGTCGCCACAGCGAACTCCGTCCACTAATGATTGGCAGTAGCTTTTATGTACTGGCTTGTCGGCCTAACGCACAACCTTCAAGCGAAGGAACACCCATTCATGCATGTCGCTACACAGAAGACGCTCTGAGAATCGAACGGGCAACGTCTAACTGTGAGGCGACAACGCTACTGCACCACCACCATATAAAAAAAACATGAATATAAATTGGTATAATGTTTTCAAATCTAAAGAAAAATTTATTATATCAGAGTTAGTCTTTAGTATAATATGCCATATATATGAATGGGTATTTATCTTCTATTATTTATTGATATTAACTTTATATTAAATAGTAGTAGCAATAGATTGTGATTGGGTAGTGTTTTGGAGATGGTAACGAGTAGTTTGTATGATAACTTCATCAAACCAGGAATGTTTTATTCCATGTTAGGCGGTATAAAAATATTTTTATAATTATTCTTTTATTAGTTTACTGAATTTGTCATAACAAACTTTATTAAAATTAGATGCAAGGACTTGAATCTAATTTATAACTTTGGTTTTTCTAAACTGATTATATTTAAAGATGCCATTTTACAAATGCATTTCATTAAACATTAATGGTCTTAATAATCATATAAAGAAAGGTAGCTTAAGCAAATATTTAAAAGAAAATAAAGCTCACGCTGTCTCTTTACAGGAAACACATTTGTCTATGGATTCAGATAGATTGCTATTTAAAGATTATTCAATTTTAGTGGGCTCGTTTTATTACAAAAAGGATAGGCACTTTTCTACTTTGGAAGAAGTCATCTGTTATGACCAATGTTGTTGATACTTACTCAGATAAGAATGGTATGCTGGGATTGGTCGTAGTTAACATAAACAAAAAATATTGCATGTTTGTTAATGTTTATTGGATTCCTGGAATTGGTTCTAGGGTGACTAAAATATCTAGATATCATTGCTTTACATTCAAAAGGGGAAATTGTACTGGCTGGTGATTTTAACTACATTCTATCAGGATGAGATACTACCAAAGATAAAACTTCTAAAATATCCTCAACTGCTAAACAATTGACTATTTCATAAATTCAATGAACCTGAAAAATATATATGATCTAAAATTGCCAAAATCCCCTAACTATACACACTATTCATTTAGATTTGGTATTCAAACATAGACAACGTTTTACTTCTAATGGATTATACGCTAAAATAGATGAAGTGCTAATAACTTCTTGTCCTTTATCAGACCATAATACTATTACTTTTAACATACTTTTTAAATCTAATTATTTAGTTTTTTGTCAGAGAGTTCCTGCTTACATAGTAAAAATTTAAAGGATTTAAGGACTATTTTTGAATGAATTACATTTATTTATGGAGATTAATACAAATAGTGAAGTGAAAGATGTTATTTTGTGGGATTCATTAAAATCCTATGTATACGACAGAATTAAGAGTTGGTATTTATATAAAAGAAAAGAATGGGATAAGGAGCTAACAATCAAATATTGATAAAATATAATTAAATTTACAACCCAATAATATGACCACAAATACAGAATTGAAAAAGTTAAATCAGAAATACTTGGAAATATTGTATCATAAGATTTTAATAAATTGTGAAAAATGTAAATTACAATCCTATTCCATTAACCCCAAACATGTACATAGGTTAGCTATTAGATCAACAAGACTGAATATAAATCACATTAAGGAGACTGGATATAAAGTTGAGAATAATGTTAAGAAAGCAATGAATTTAAAAGCTATATTACAGTGTTTTAGAAATCATTATGAATTAATTAATAATAGTAAGTTGACTTTAGATATTATTTCAATTGACAATTTTCTGAAGGCAAAACTAAGTTAACTAAAGAGCAGAACATTAAAATAAATAAGCCATTTTCTTTTAAAGAAATAAAAGAACAAATTAAATATATTAAGACTAATAAAGCCCCAGGGATGGATGGTATAATTCCTAAATTATATAAACTAATTCCTGATAATACATTAAAAATCTTACTAAAAGTTTTAGAGGAAGTTAGAAGTAAGTCAAATATTCTTCCCTTGTGGAGATATTCTTTGATTTCACCCATTTTAAAGCAAGATAAAGATCCCAAACTATGTTCCTCCTATTGCCCCATTTTTGTCCTGCATATCGATTATAACATTTTTATGCCAATTTTTGTGAAAAGACTAAATCATATGCTGCCTGCTTTAATTGAAGATGATCAAACTGGCTTTATTTTAAATAGAAGAGTACAAGATAATATCATAAGACTTTTTTTTCAATTAATAATTATTGCAAAGAAAAATAAGAAAGAGCTTTCAATTATAAGTCTAGACTTGGAAAAAAGCTTTAGATTCTGTTAATTGGTTTAATTTCATTTAAAGTGCTTAAAGAATATAACTTTTCTTTAGAATTTATATATTTAATAACAAAGCTGTATAATAATTCATTAACTTTTGTTAAAATAGGTTCCATTTTATCTAGCTCCTTTAAGATATTAAAAGGTACAAAACAAGGGTGTCCTTTGCCTCCTTTATTTGATTTGACAACAGAACCTTATGGTAATTATGGTAATTTTATTAGATTGAACACAATGCTCAAGGGGTTTTCCATAGATGGGGGTATACCTCCAAAATTCAGCTTTTTTGCTGATAATATATTGTTAACAACATGGTGCAGTTGGAGCAATATAATTAATTTAATAAACAGTTTTGAAAAGTTGCCATGTTTAATATTTAATCATAATAAAACAAAATCATTACTTATTAATAAAAAATAGATACCTTTTAAAAAAAAATTATAAAGATTTTAATTGGGAGAATTTGCAAATATCTGGGAATTACATCTTACATCTAGTTAGAAGGATTCCGTTATGGTACACTTAATTGATATATTGATTAAATTAACAACTGGAATAAATTGATTTTTTTACAATGTAAGACAGACCTACATTGATTAAAATGATAATTTTACCAAAACATTTATTATATGTACCGTCTTAAATTATGCTTCTGTTAAAAAGGGTTTTAAAAAATTTAAACTCTACTTCAATTTTTGTGGCAGCCACAACAAAACAAGAATATCTTTTAACTGGCATGTAAAAAGTTGGGAAGAGGGTGTAACTGGTTTTCCAAATACTGAATTATATGCTAAGTCTGTTATAATAAAAAACAGTCTTTCAATGGTTAGATTCTTTCTAGGTTTCAAATTGGAAACTCTTGCATGAAATAATTTTGATTTCAAATAATATATATGAAATAGATTCTGATTTTCAATCCAGTTTTAATATAACATATTGGGTCCTTAAGATTTTTTGTATGACTATTAAAAGTAGTTTTAGTTATGTTACTTTTGTAAATTATATTCTGAGTATGTTCAAGAGAGTTATGGAATCTAATTGTATTGTTAAAGAATCATTAATTCTAATATTTCCTATATTAATGGTTGTCTGGAAACATTTAAAGTAAGCAAAATATTAGATCTTAAGGAAAATAACCTAAAATGTTGGTATCAATTTTAATTGCTAATAAAATACATTCAGCTGATTACCTTGCGGCTAGATACAGTATAGGGAATAATAACTGGATAAGCATACAAAACTGTAAAGAGTTTATTAATAATAAATTAAATGTGTTTTTAAACGTGAATACAAATTCGATTCTGATAATTTTAGACATTTTCTTTATTATCAAAAGCGGTGTGATTAATGTCTTATTTATCTAAAATATGTAGGATTTTAACAATTGATTTTATAGATTCTGATTCATTGTAATTGAATTATTCAACAAAAGTTAATTAAGTTTTTTCAGATTTGAATAAAAAAAATATCTTTAAAATCTGTAGAGAAAACTATTTCATCACTTTACTGGAAAATTTACACTTGGAAAGGAAATATTTGCATATAAGTTTTTTTAACTTCTGACAAGGTTGCTTTAATTTATAAAACAGAGAAAATTAATTGTTGGAGATGTAGTGAAATGTTGGATGCAAATTTGCTTCATATAATTATAGAATGTAAAATTGTTATTCCCTTTGGCTAGGATTTAGAAATTTTGCTAAAGCATTGTTGTCTGATAACTGCATTATTACAAACTCTCCGATTTTATTTAAAGGCCCGATTCCAGATTATATACCAACAACACAAGTGCCTCTCTTCTTCTAGTGCTTCTTCTACAAAGAAGAGTAAGAATATCCTCTCTTTTAAAGAATTTGTTTGTTTAGCTAAAACTGTATGTAATAAAGAATTGCAAACTGTTAAAATGAGAACGTTGAATGTTACACATAAATATTTATTTTGGTAAAAGCTTACTGATTTATTAAAGAAATATTAATGGTTCGGTCTAATATAAAACTTTGTTATGGACCTTGTATATATTTATTTGCTTATGTTTCAAGTGTTAAATCATTTTTATTGCAATTTTAAAACTTAAAAAGGTTTTGGAAAAAAAGACAGCTTCTACTACTGTTTGAAACTTGCAGTATTCTGATGCTTTCTACAGAGCTAGTGGCAGTCATATATATCGTATCACTTAGCCAGCATTCAGAAATTTGCAGAATATGAAATATGAAGTGAAATTAAGAGAAAAAAAGAAGTTATGTACTCACTGTAACACTCCATCTGTGTTATTGATCTTCATTTATCCTTTACCACTGGGATATGGTTCCGATCCTTGGAACCGGCTCCACCATTACATAGCTTGCACCAGCCAAAAACTCTCGAGCTAAGACACTACCCACAATACCCCTTTCCATATTACCTCAGATCGAGTTTGCAGCTACACAGAAAGAGAAAGGAATTTGTAAACAGAACTGAAGAGGCCATGTCCAAGGTCAAACCTGATAAAGTTACAGGACAAGCGTCTGATCATCCAGAAATTCCATAGGAGGGAAAGGAAGGTGGGGTGCAAAGGATAAATGAAGATCAACAGCACAGATGGAACACTGTGGTGACTACATTTACTTGATGTTGTCAACCTTTACTGATCCTTTACCACTGGAACAGAGTCCCTAGCTACTTTCGATCCTGGGGTGGCGTTATGGAAGCATATTCCTGAGAACCATGGAGCCGAAGGATGCTCCTCCCCTGGATACCATACCCAATTTGTAATGACTGATAAAGGTATGTGGAATAGCCCAGGTTGCTGCTGTGTATATTTCATCCATGGAAGCCTTGGAATGGAAAACAGAAGTAGCTATTGATCTAGTGGAGTGTGCTCATACTGGCACTGGTAACTTGAGATTCTTTTTATTATAAATGAAAGTAATACAATCTCTTAGCCATTTTGATAGGATAACTTTTGAAACAGATTTTCTCATAGATGGACTGGAGAAAGATACAAATAACTGGTTCAATTTTCCAGACTGTTTAGTTCCGCTGAGGTTGAAAAGTAATTGTGAACATCCAGCAAATGTAAGCAATATTCACCTTTGTTGGAAAAATTTGGAAAGTAAATGGGTAGGTCAGTGGTTTGATTAACATTAGTTTCTGAGACCACCCTAGGGAGAAAGGATGGGTTGGTCCTTAGTGAAACCTTATCCTTATGGAAAAGCAAATATGAGGGTTTTGAATATAATGCTTGTATCTCAAATTCTTCTGGCGGAGGTAATGGCTATCAGAAAAATAGTTTTCCATGAAAGAAACTTTAAATGACATGTAGCTGCCGGTTCAAAGGGAGGAAGCACCAAAGACTGCAATACCAAGGTCAAACCAAGGAACTACAGGGTCTTTAAATGGAGGTTTTAACCATAAAGCTCCTTTCATGAACATTTTACATGATCTATGGGAAATTAGCGAATGATTTTCAAAGCCACTGTGGAAATTAGAAATAGCAGCTAGTTGGATCTTAATAGTGGAAGCAGACGCTCCTTGATCAAAAAGTTTAGCTAAAAACTCCAAAACCTTTTCAATGCAGAAAAAAGGGTTAACACCATTATCGTGCACCAAAAAAGAAAATCTTTTCCACTTGCTTAAGTACAGTTTCCTGGTGGAAGATCTATGGGAAGCCAGTAGAATTTTTTGGACTGGGGAAAATAAATTCTTCTGCCTGGTGACTTAAAGAATTGGAAGAGCCAAGTTGTAAGCTTGAGGTTCTGAAGATTGGGGTCCACCAGTCCCTGAGGATGAGGACAGAAGATCGGGAGCTGGGTCCAGAAACCATGGATGGTGAATTAGATGAGGCCACAAAAAGGGGAACCAGACTTGTCCAGTCCAGAAGGGCGCAATGAGGAATCACCTTGCTTCTCAACCTGCTGGCTTTCTTTAAGAACAGAGAAATCAGAGGGAAGCCATAGAATAGACCAGAGTGCCAATTGTGAATGATAGCATCTCTCGGGGACTCCCCCCGAGGGGGAATTAGGGCAAAATAGCTGCTGTACTTGTTGTGTAGGGGTGATGCAAAGAAGTCACAGCAAGGCTGGCCCCAGTAGTGGAAAATCTCCTTTGCTACTCTGGGATTGAGAGACCACTCTTGAGGCAGAAGAATGTATCTACTCAGTTTGTCCGCTATCAAGTCTGAGCTCCCTAGGATATGCATGGCCATTAAAAAGTTGTGGGAGGATATCGCCCATTGCCATACTCTGAGAGCTTCTCGACAGAGGGAGTAAGATTTAGTTCTGCCCTGTTTGTTGATGTACCAGACCACCAACATGTCTGACTGAATAGCAACTGTTCCTAGAGGGAGGACAGATTGAAAGAAAGGCTTGCAATACCAACAGCACTGCCCACAATTCCAGAACATTGATATGCAGGTTGGCCTTGGACTGTTCTTCTCAGATAATGCTTCCCCCACCCCATCTGGGAGGGATCCATGGTCACTATGGCCTTGGGTTGAGAAGGCACAAAGGGGCAGCCTAAAATAATTTACTCAGCTTCCATCCACCAGGCCTTCTTGCAATGATTAGTAGTAAGAATTGGGTATGTCAATGGATGTGTTAGGATGGACCACTGGGATGCTAGAAGCCATTGTAGCAGTCGCAAGTAAACTCTTGCTACTGGACCTAAGGTAATAGCCACTGCCATGGACCCTAAAGCTCAAAGGACTAGCCCTGCAGAAACCTTGTGGTTGGAAAGAATGGCCTGTACTTGGGATTTTTATCTTCCGTAGCCTGTGAAGAGAAAGGGAAGCTACACAAGAGATGGTATTCAGATGGGCAGCTTTGAACTCTTGATTGTGAGTGAGGCTTAGCTGAGATTTTGAGAGATTCACGGTTAATGCCCAGATGGGTGAACAGGTGTAGAATGAAATCTGCTGCTTGAAGCAGTAGATGCTTGGTGGAGGTGGTGATGAGACAGTCATCTAGATAAGGAAATACCCAGAATCCGTGCAGTCTCAAGTGAGCTGTCACTGCTGCCAAACACTTGGTGAACACCCTGGGGGTTATGGTGAGGCCAAAGGGCAGTACTCTGAACTGAAACTGGCTCCTAGCTGAAAGCCAAGGAACCTTCTGTAGCATCTGGCCATCTTTATGTGGTAATGTGTGTCCTGAAGGTCTATAGAGCACATTCAATGGTTTTCCTCTAGAAATGAAAGTAAAGACTGAACCATGATCATCCGTAATTTTGTTTGCTGAACTTGTAAAGAAGGCTGAAACCTAATATTGATCTCAAGTCCTCTGTCTTTTTTGGCACCAAAAAGAACCTTGAATTATATCCAGATCCTATCTGGTCTGGTGGAACTTCTTGGATGACTCTTTTTCTCTAGCAGCTTTTGAATCTCTAAGGCTGCTTGATTTCTCTGATCGGAAGGAACATCGGGGAGGCTTCATTTTGATCTCAGAAAAAGAGTGAAGGGAATATGGTAACCTCTGGTGATGATCTGCTGCACCCAAGCATCTGAAGTTATTTGTCGCCAAGCCCTTGAGTGCAGTGAAAATCTTCCCCCGACTACTTCCAGGGGTAAGCAATTGGGCCCCCTTTTAGGAGAGCTGATAGGACTGTCCAGAGAAAGAATCTCTGGAACCTGGATTCTGTGGGCCACCACTGCTTCAGGGTCAGCGTCATCCATTAGTGCTCTCCCCCTCTGCCCCAAAGGAAGCCACCACCACATATGTCCTGAAAAGGCCCTTGGGATTTTTTGAACCACATCTTCACATTCCTCCGATTCCAAGAGCAGGACCACTGGGAAGGAGAAAAACATATGTCCACTGTAGAGAGGTCTTTCTATCTTTCTCGCACCTGGCTAGAGTTTCTTTCACTTTGGGGCCGAATAAAGAAGATCCATCAAAAGCAGCACTGATGAAGGAAGACTTAAATGGCTCCACAAACTCACACAAGCACATCCAGGCGTGATGCCTTATGGCAACACCTGAACCCGCTGCCCTTGTTGTCCCTTTGGCTGCATGCACAATGTGCCTCATGGACAAGTTGGAAATAGACTACAGGGTGGCTAGGTGGGAGGCCAATTTATTCTGAACCTCCTCAGACTCAGCTCCTACTAGGGTATCTGATAGCTCCTTGATCAGATCCCTCTGGAGCCTAGTAAAATGTGCCATAAAATTCAAAGACCTTAAAGCAAAGGTTGATGATGCATATACCCACTTTCCGAATCTGTCAATCGCCCTGGACTCTCAATTAGGGGGTTGAACAATAGAATTCTCTTCAGCTAGTTTCTTTTTGGTGGCCACCACCACCACTACCATAGCATCTACTGCTAATCCCTTTGTCCAATGCTGGTGGTGCCCTGGAACAGAGAGTATTTTGTCAAGTCTCACCATAGCATCTACTGCTAATCCCTTTTCCCAATGCTGGTGGTCCTCTGCAGCAGATAGTATTTTGTCAGTTCTCCAAGGAATTGGCTCTATGGAATCAGGAGCCCTCCAAACCTACTGCACAAGCAATTTAATAGGACTGTCAGTGGGAGAGGTCAACCAAGAAGTAGATGGGTGAGCACCAAAAGCCTGCAAGTACACCAACTCCTCAGAGTTATTGTCTTTGGGCTTCCAATTACCCCTCCTTTATAATCCTAGGTTGTCTCCTGGGATGATCGGGGGGAACTCTCCCCATCATCGAAGTCAGTGTCTTCCATGATCAATTCCTCGGGGGAATCTAGGTGTTTCCTCTTACACTTCTTTTTGCGGGGTGGCTCCTTGGTGGGGATCTCTGAGGAGGACTTGGAAGAAGAGGAGCCCTGTGCAGGGGTATCTTGCAGTCTAGGTGCCTACTGTCTGGATGTGGAGGTTGGTGGCAGCTCTGGGAAAGGAGGAGTCTTGGGATAAAACTGTGACACAGAAAGGGCCAGCTGAGAGCCTGCAGAGTTCAATGCCTCAGCTTTTGGTCCAAAAAGTCTGTCTTTCTCAAGGGGAACATCTGAAAGGTTAGCTTTTACATGATCAGGGAGAGATTACTCTCTAAACCATGCATGTCTCCTAATTACTGATCCAGTGACAGCTGCCCTGCAGGATGCCTCCATGGCATCATAGCCACAATGCAAAGAGTGTTTAGCCACCTGAGAAGTGGAGTGACGCAAGTCCAAAGGTTCCTTAGAAAGATTTTTATCCCCAGTGATTGAAATGTTTTGCTTGAATTGATCTAGGATAAATTGCTGATATTTGATCATATGGAATTGACAGTTGAGGGCCCTCATAGACAGGTTACTGGAGGTGTATACCTTTATTTCTGAACCTGTCTAGGGCCCTCCTCTCCTTGTCTGTGGGAAGGGAATTCTTAGAGGCATATTAGGCCCTGAAGTTACAACTTCTGGATCAGTTGAAGAATTTTTAAACAGATATTTATGGGTGTCTTGCCCCCTATAAAATCTGTCTGGTTTCCAAGGGGCAGGGGGGAAGTGAGTCAGGGTTCATGAAGGCATCCTGGAAAACATTTTCTACCACATCCAAAATGGGAGGGATAGCTAATGGTTTGTGTTCAGGGAGGTCCAAGAACTCCTTAACTCTCTTCTTGGCCTGGGGGTAATCTTGTGCTTCCTACTGAAAATGCTACTTCACAGCATGAAGAGTTTCCCCAAAAGTTTGATCCTCTGGAGGTGAAAGCCAGGGGAAGGTTCTCCTCAGAATCTGATTCCTCAAAGGATGTGTAAGAGGGTTTCTTCTCTGAGCCAGAGTCTTCCAAGTCTGAATCTTCCCCAGATAGTATGGGATCAGGAAAAGATTACTGTCATCCCTTTTTCTTTTTTCTGGGGTGGCTTCATCTGTAATCTGTCTGTCCCTTACAATGTTAATATTTCAAGAAAGAGCAATATGGCTCATAGGAGGAAAACAAAACACCCTTTATTAAGTGCTTTCATCAGCTGTTAGCAAATGACTTCTTCAGAATACAAAAAACACTCTGTACAACAAAGTTAAATACACCCTTCAGTCACATGACTTACACAAATTAAATAATTAGTGAATGTTAAAAAATGATTTAAAAACACACAGCTTCTACTAAAAATGGGAGGCAGCAGAAGAAATATGCATTCCTAAACTTGTCACTGGAAAATACACTCTAAACAATTGAGACTTTGGTAACCAGTACTTGGTACTATAAATTCTGTTGATTCATTCATACAGCTTAACCAAAGGAAATAATAATATTATACATTTATAAATAGCATAGAGTTGCCTTTTAAAACACCATAGGTATAACACATATTGCTTATAAGAAACTTTAATATTATAATAAACAATATTTATTGGATAAGAAATTCAGCTTTTAATTTTAGGTAACTAGAAATGGAGACAGTTTGACTGAGCCCAGGTGGGTAAGTGGCATTGCATCTAAGCTGCCACATTAATTCTTGATATTTGAGAAAAATTTCAGATGGACTCCCCCTCTCTTTATTACCAACCTGCTCTACGGCACTAAACTTAAAATGGTGGCCAGGGTGTTCCATAATACGCTTATATAATGCGTTCTTGACATTGCTTTTCCTAATGTCATACAGATGTTGATATATTCTCTTATTAAAACTATTAATAGTTTTCCCAATATAGAAACTATGACACTGTTGACAAATAGCTATAAATACCAAACATCTGCTAACGCAATTAAACCTTTGCTTCAGGAACACCCTGCCAAACCCCTGTATATAAAAGGACTCATTCTCCAAATTGTAAGGGCATTGGTTACAATACCCACATTTCCTCATCCTGCCTTCATTGGCAACAGTTAACTTAGTTTCAAGAAGGTTTTTAAATGACATGTCCCTCTTATATACAATGGTCACCTAATTTACTTTTAAATTGTTGTTCCATGTCAAAAAGTATCCAGTTGTGGTTTAAAATTTCTTTTATGATTTCCTAGTTTTATTTGTAGGAATATCCTCAGTTCCACTGTAGCCATTATTGAGTAACCTCCCCAATAACGGTAAAAAATGCCCATCCATTCTCTTTGTAATTACTTCCTGAAATATAGGTTCTAAAAAATGTTTGGGATAACCTTGTCCTAATAGCATATTCTCTAAAATCTCAATTTCCTTAAAAAAAAAAAAAAAGACCATCATCACTGACCATCCTTGCCAACCTAACTCCTTGACCCTTCACCAAGGATCTCTTTTGGTGCATTGGATGGGCACTAGAAAAGTGCAAAAGTGTATTGGAGTAGGTTGGCTTCCTATATAACGTGGAAGTAAACCTATGGTTAACCTTATCCTTACAAACAGTAATGTCTAAAAAATTTATCCTATCGTCATTAGTATCCACTGTAAACTGTAAAAAGTGTGTTCTTGAATTCAAAAAAATCATGTAGCAATTCATAGGTGCCTTCTCATAGGATGAGAATATCATCCAAATAATGTCCATAGAATTTACAATATTTAAATAATTCCGACATAAAAACCATGGAGGTTTCCCGTTCTGCAAGAACAATGTTGGCAAATAGGGGCGCATTTGATGCCCCCATGGTTACCCCTGTCTTTTGTTTAAAATGTTGCCCTTCAAAGAGAATGAAGTTATTTTTAAGTATCAAATCCATTACAGTTTGAAACATCAATATTCTGGAATGTGTAATCCCAGAATACTTGCATAGAAAGTCATAGATCCATATTCCTCCTGTCATGTCTGATCTTTTAAATCTTTAATATACATTGAATATCCTTCTGTATCACTGTTGCAGTATTCATAACATTAGGGATCCCCTGCCAAGGGTGGCCTGACATCCAGCCAGTATACCAAAGCCTTAGGTTGCTTTAAGGTATGCCATCTGTCAGTCGTATGCTCCTTGCTTAGCGTAGGACATAAAGGTAACGTCCAGATGTACTATCCTTAGAACTTCTTAGCCGCAAGTCTGAACGCCATCCCCTAGACTTTGTAGTTCATCTCTTCTGCCTTCTCTCAAGAAAGAACTTCACTGGTGGATCCAGCAGTTGTCTTTAAATCCAGGGCTCCCATTTCATCCCCCCTCTTCCCTCTCAGGAGCTGTTCAGAGATGCCTCAGATGTGGGATGGGGAGCAGCTTTTAGGTCCCTAAAGTTACAGGAGGCGTGGTCACCTTATCAACAGAAAGAGCATATCCGTGTCAAAGAGATGAGAGCTCTTCTGCTGGCACTTCAGACTTTTCATCCTCTTTTCTCCCCAGGACCTCTCAAGGTGTTTACAGACAATACCAAAGTGATGTGGTATGTGAACAAACAAGAAGGGACAAGGTCCTGTCTTCTTTGCCAAGTTAGCACTCCTAGTGTGAGATCTGGCATCAAATGACTCTTGGGGCAGTTTACATTCCCTCAGATCAAAACATTGTGGCAGGCACTCTGACTAGGTTCTTAACTCAATCCCATGAATGGGTGCTTCACAGGGATGTGTTTCTGGACATTGTCCACTAATGGGGTATTCCTCAGATAGATCTTTTTGCCTCCCCTCTGAACAGACCACTTCCTCTATTTTGTGCCAGAGTCCCAGGTCCCCCTGGTTTGGAAGGTTGACTCCCTATCTTTTTCTTGGAAGGGGATGTTTCTCAACGCTTTCCCCTCCCCTTCCCCTCATTCCAAAAGTCCTAGGTAATCTTATCAGATTTTGTTTCCTTTCATCCTAGGTCCTTAGGATTAGCTGTGTCCAAGCAAACTATTTCTTCTTGGATATTGTAAAGCTGTTTCTTTTTGTTAGTCTTTTCATGGTAAGAGCCTTCCTTGTTCTGTTAAGGCTCATTCTACTAGAGTTGTGTTTCTGGTGCTTTTTTCAAGGGTTTGGATACTAATTATTCTTGAGGCAGCTACCTGTCTTCTATACATAAATTTACCTAGCACTACAAGTTCGATGGAATCTCCAGAGCTAGAGTTGTTTTTGCTAGGCTCATCCTTCATGGCTTGCTAGAGGGCTGTACAGGTCATTCCTCCTCCTAAGTTTCTTCCTGAGCTTTGGCACTCTCCCTGATGTTATGAATACTGCAACAGTGATATGGAATGACATAGTATGGTTGTGTAAAATCTTACTATAATGGGTAGGTGTCCTTCTTTTCAGTGTTGTAGTATTCCCTCCCTCCCTCCTCACCCTGGTTCATTTGTCTTCTGGATGTACTGGTTACCTCTTGGCAGGGGATCCCTAATGTTATGAATACTGTAGCAGTGAAGAGAAGGGCATCTGCCATTATGGTAAGATTTGACACAATTGTACTTTCCTTTCCCTGGAAGCTAAAACTGCAAGTGAATCACTCTGAACCCATCCAGGTAAGCCAAAGAGACAGTGCTCCAACTTCACTCAAGGTCCTGTTTAATCTTGCAGTTGTTGAAAGAAGCTTTAGCAAAATTGTTTCCACAACCTGGAACAGGCTTCTTCAGTAAATTAGACAACTTACAGATTATAAGTCATTCCATACAAAACTTTATGAACATCTGGATGACACCTACAAATTCTCCTTTTTTCTTAGACACAGGTTAAGGTGTCTACACCCTCTACCACAGACGTCCATCTAGCAACTTGTCTAATTAGCCTGAATCCTAATGTAGGAATTAGACTATGTTAATGTGTACATATAAAACCTCTGCAGTTACAGGCTTTTTCATTCCTCCTTTTCCATTCCTCCACTCCCTCCTCTTCCTACTTGCTTAATACAAATGACACCCTACTGTTGTCTTTTTTTTCTTGTAATAATTTAATCTTTGTTCTCTTTATTTAGAATGTTGTTGTGCTGACATGTCAGGCAAAGCAGTATTGCACCACTTTTAAACCAAATATTGTACTCCACCATCAATCACTTGTGATGCAACCTGGAGTACTGTAATGCTGAATTCTACAACACGCAATGTTGAAAAAGTGAACTACTTTGGTAATACTTTGTGAAGCAATATCATATTAACTTTGTAATTCACTGTGCTGCTGCATCTGGGTCATGGCTGAAAAATATCCTAGGATCACCTCACCTACCCTGTTAATAAACACAATAAATAAAAAATAAAATTACAGTATAAATACAGGCAGGCTGAGGACTCTGTACACAGTATTTCCTTATTTGGCCATGGAGGAGGGGGTCTTCTTGCACCAGGGCTCCACTTGAGTTCCTGAACTTCAGATATATGTTTAAGGACTGGTGGGGAAGTCCACTCATAGCTGCAGGAATGCACCTTTATGGACAGTGACTTGATGCTATCACAGGTCTCTTACGTTCTCATGCTATCACTGGCTAATGTGGTTCTGAGTATTGGAGCTTTCTCTCACAGCCTTCATTTTGTGTCCATTGCATTTTATCCTCATATGAACCCATATTTAAGCTTGTCCTTTGAGCTGCTCAAGACAGGGGCTCCTTTCCACTCAAATGTTTGTGAGGAATCCAAGTTTTCAGAACCCAGCTTGTCTGAGACCAGTAAGAACAGGGATTTTTACTCACCCTGTAGCTTCCACTTGATAACCTGTCCTTCAGAAACACTTTAAGGCTGATGACATCTACAATATAGTGTCCTATGGCTCCCATTCATTCCCATTAAAAATGCTTTAATTTATATCTGGGGGAAGAAAAAAGACAGCCTTGGGTTACATCCTCTATAGTGCTAGTCATTCAAGATGTATCCTTGTTGTATGGAAGTACCTAGATCTTTATTCCTTGACCCCCACTTCCAAAAGAGTGTACAGTTTATAAAGCTGTAGCTGAGTGGAACAAGCCCCTAACCAGGGATCTTTGGGTTGGCTTCTTTGTAATCTCTGGCCCAACACAAGCCCAGAGATGCTCAGCATTTTACCACCTTGCAGACAGGCATAGCCTGAAGTCCTTTATAAGAGCTGGTAAGAGAATTTACTCGTCTTCTGTAGTTTGGCTACCAGTCCAAATTCTAGTCCATCCTGGTGGACTAGGCATTAAAGAAGCTCTTACCTTTCTGAGTTTGGGCTGAAGGAGACATTGACGAAGACTGTCTATAGTTTCAGGAGTGTGATTCCGCATGTTCAGCTGTGATAATGCTCTGGCTAGGACTGCAGACTGAGTCTGATTCCTGCATTGGATGACATGGCAGAGATTATACTCCCCTTATGAAGAGCTCAAAAACGCAGTCCTCAATGCTAGTTTCCAAGGATGGTTTCTTTGAGCAGCCCCCTCATAACATAGCAGATGATTTCTTAGAGGATGCAAGAGTTTGCCACTGTGGAGGAACTTTATAACTCTCCCCTCAGTCCTTACTGCCCCTTGCAGGCCTAGCCAGGCACAGTGCATGGAGAATCATTTTTGGAAACCAAGAAACACTTTTTTTAAAGCATCACAGGACTCCCACCCTTGTAGGCTGAGCTGAAGTCACCAGTTGTGGTTCTGGTTATGATGTGGATCTGGCTTTTGAATGGGTGTTCTGAGTTTGCCTCGAGATTAGAGAGCCATTCTAATGGATTAGTGAATTTTGGTCATGGTCATCCGTATCTTAACAGCCTTAAGTTCTTTTCCAGAAAAGTTTCACTGTGGAACCAAATATTCTTTATGGAGCTGTTGGGATAATTGTAGCTACTTGATATTCTTAGAAAAGGCTCCCAGGTGGAAACCAAAACGCACTTTATTAAGCGCTTTCATCAGCTGTCAGCAAATGACTTCAGAATACAACACACTCTGTACAACAAAGTTAAATACACTCTACAGTCACATGACTTACACAAATTGAATAATTAGTAGATAATTTAAAACTAATTTAAAAACACACCTTTTACTAAAAACGGGGGGCAGCAGGAGAAATATGCATACCTAAGCTTGTCCCCGGAAGATACACTCTAAATAATTGAGACAGTAGTAACCAATACATGATACTGTACATTTTGTTAATACATTCATAGAGCCTAACCAAAAGAAATAATAATATTATATATTTGTTTATAAATAGGATAACGTTGACATTTAAAACACCATAGTTATAACACATATTACTTGTAAAAAAAAACTTTTTGTATTATAATATGCAATCATTATTGGATATGAAATTCCATTTTTAGTTTTAGGTAACTAGAAATGGAGACAGTTTCATTGAGCCCAGGGGGGTGGGTGGCATTGCATCTAAGCTGCCACATTAATTCTCAGTATTCAATATAAATTTCAGTTGGACCCCCCCCCCCTCTCTTTACCTACCTGCTCTAAGGCACTAAACTTGAAATGGTGGCCAGGATGTTCCATAATATGTATATATAATGCGTTTTTGACATTGCTTTTCCTAATGTCATACAGATGTTGCTGTATTCGCTTGTTGAAACTATTAATAGTTTTCCCAATATAGAAACTATGACACTGTTGACAAATAGCTATATATATATATATATATATATATATATATATATATATATATATATATCAAACATCTGCTAACGCAATTAAACCTTTGCTTCAGGAATACCCTGCCAAACACCTGTATATAAAGGGACTCGTTCTCCAAAATGTAAGGGCATTGGTTACAATGCCCACATTTCCTCATCTTGCCTTTGTTGTCAATAGTTACATTGGTTTCAAGGAGGTTTTTAAATGACATATCCCTCTTATATACAACAGGATGATCACCTAATTTACTTTTAAACTGTTGTTCCATATCAAAAAGTATCCAGTTATGGTTTAAAATTTCTTTTATTCTACCAAAAAATGGACTAAAAGTTAGTACCATGGAATATTGAAATGGTTTACTAGTTTTTTTGTAGGAGTAGCATGAATTTCACAATTTCACTGTAACCATTATTGAGTAACCTCCCCAATAATGGTATAAAATGCCCATCCATTCTCTTTGTAATTACTTCCTGAAATATAGGTTCTAAAAACTTTTTGGGATAACCTCATCTTAAACATGTTCTCTAAAATCTCAATTTCCTTCAAGAAAGGACCATCATCACTGACCATCCTTGCCAACCCAACCCCTTGACCCTGCACCAAGGATCTCTTCTGGTGCACGGGATGGGCACTAGAAAAATGCAAAAGTGTATTGGAGTAGGTTGGCTTCCTATACAGTGTGGAAGTAAACCTATGGTTAGCCTTGTCCTTACAAACAGTAAAGTCCAAAAAATGTATCCTATCTTCATTGGTATCCATTGTAAACTGTAAAAAATGTGTGCTTGAATTCAAAAAAATCCTGTAACAATTCATAGGTACCTTCCCATAGGATGAGAATATCATCCAAATAACGTTCATAGAATTTACAATATTTAAATAATTCCGACGTAAAAAACATGGAGGTTTCCCATTCAGTAAAGCTATGTTAGCAAATAGGAGCGCACATGATGCCCCCATGGCTAGCCCTATCTTTTGTTTATAATGTTGTCCTTCAAAGAGAATGAAATTATTCTTGAGTATCAAATCCATTACAGTTTGAAACATCAATATTCTGTAATGTGTAATACCGGAATACTTGCATAGAAAGTCATAGAACATATTAATACCGTCATCATGTGGGATGATGGTAATAAATCTTTGACATCTATTGTAGCAAAAATAAGATGTTCATTATATAAATCTTGATGGATTTTTTTAAGACAGTCCCACAAATCCTGTAATATGTGTGGAAATTGTTTTAGTACATCTTTCAAATTCAAGTCAATGAACTTAGCCATAGAAAATATCTTTGATGCCTTAGCCTCCACTATGGAACTTAGGGGGGGGGGATCCATGGTAGACTTATGGATCGTGGGTATACCAAACATTGTAGGAATACATGGGCTTACCTGTTGCATATAGTTTAACTCAGCTAGTGTTATGTGGTTATCTAATAATAAATCCATAAGTGTTATATCTGTATGTCTATATGCAGTGTTTAATTGGTTGATAGATGTTTCTTCATATGTATCACTATATAAATGTGTAAGCATTTTTTTTGTAGACCTCCTTGTCCATAGCTACCGGCCCACCCCCTTATCTGGTTTCATTAACCTGATACTTTTGTCACCCACTATATTATAAAGTAAACTCTGTTCGTCATCAGTAAGGTTATTAATATACGAGTTGTTTTTCAAAAAAATCTCCCTGATCTGTGCAATGCAAAGGCTCTCATAAATCTGTAATATAGGATGCAGGGGTGGGTTGAATGTACTAACTTTCCTACATAACTCAACCAGTCCAAACTGTATGTTGTTATCAAAATAAAGCCTAAGGTTGAGTTTCCTCACAAACTACTTGAATTCAAGTATAGAATTTTATAGATTTATGTAATGAACATTTGTATGACATTAGGAAAAGCAATGTCAAGAACGCATTATATAAGCATATTATGGAACACCCTGGCCACCATTTTAAGTTTAGTGCCTTAGAGCAGGTAGGTAACAAAGAGATGGGGGGGGGAGTTCAACTGAAATTTATCTCAAATACCGAGAATTAATCTGGCAGCTTAGATGCAATGCCACCCACCTCCCTGGGCTCAATGAAATTGTCTCCATTTCTAGTTACCTAAAAGTAAAAGCGGATTTTCATATCCAATAATGATTGCATGTTGTAATACAAAAAGTTTTTTTTTTTTTACAAGTAATATCTGTTATAACTATGGTGTTTTAAATGCCAACTTTATCCTATCTGTTTATAAACAAATGTATAATATTGTTTCTTTTGGTTAGGCTCTATGAATGTATTAACAAAATTTACAGTACCATGTATTGGTTATTATTGTCTCAATTATTTAGAGTATCTTCCAGGGACAAGCTTAGGTATGCATATTTCACCTGCTGCCCCCCCCCCCCCATTTTTAGTAAAAGGTGTGTTTTTAAATTATTTTTAAATTATCTACTAATTATTCAATTTGTGTAAGTCATGTGACTGTAGGGTGTATTTAACTTTGTTGTACAGTGTGTGTTGTATGTAGGCCGCAGTGGTGCAGCAGTTAGCGTTGTCGCCTCACAGCAAGAGGTTCTCCCGTTCGAGTCTCGGCAGGAGCGCCTTCTGTGTGGAGTCTGCATGTTCTCCCCGCGGTCGAGTGACGCCAAAGACATGCATGTAGGTGCGAGTGTGAATGGGCATGCCTTAGTTGAAGGTTGGGCATCAGGCTGGCAATTTGGCACCGTAAAAAAACACTGCCAATCATGCGTGGACCAGGGTTCCACTGTGGTGACCCCAAACTGGGAAGAGCCGAAAGACTTTCAGGTACAGAATGTGTTGTATTCTGAAGAAGTCATTTGCTGACAGCTGATGAAAGCGCTTAATAAAGGGTGTTTTGGTTTCCACCTGTGAGCCGTATTGCTCTTTTTTTGAGTATTTTCAGTTGTTTTGTTCGTGTCTGTTATTCTTAGAAAAGGCTTTAGAGGCAGTCTCTTGTTTGGAATGAGGCGGTTAGTTCTGGTTCTGCCTTTTCACGTTCTGAAGCGAACAGACAATTTCCTTTCCCCTTCTGTAGTTCAGATACTTCAGCCTGAGTACCTAATACATGTGATTCAGAATGTGACTGTCCACATGGTCTTGCCTTTGCTGGTCTAGAGTAAAGGGATGATACTGGATGTGATAGATGTTTTTTGGCATATCATGGTTAGGACTCCATAAGGGAGAATCCTTTGCTTCTCTCTGAGTGGTCATCACTTCCATTAAAGATGTTTCAGATTTGTCTTTTCCCTGTACCTAGAGTGTTAACCAGTAAGATGCCCCTGATAGTTGATGCCCTGCAATAGGATCTGTGTGTTCCACTACTTGGATGACTGGATTCTGATGGCTGTATCAATAGATGAATGGATTCTGATGGCTATATTAATGGACTTCCTTGTAGCATGCTGGATGTGGATTTTTAGTCACATAAATTAGTGGAATCCATTGTCAGAGGACTATCTTTATTGTTGTGGAGCTGGATTTTGTATAGAGTTGGTGCTTACTGTCCACAGGAAGGTCATAGGAGGTTATGAATTTAGTAGCCTGAGTGATGACACAGTGCAGAGGGGTTCCTGACAGGAGTAGGTGTGGATCAGAGCTTAGCTCAAACCCATATTCTCTTCATACTGCTGATGGACATCAGCAACAGGTCAGAAACAGATAAACCAATCTACTATATGCAAATGATGTGGCAGTACAATCGAAATCTGAACAGGAACTTCAGCAAATTATAGGGGACTGAAACACATGACTGTGGGAACATGGGATGAAACTGAGTACAGACAGTATGGTGGTTATTTCAGTGCATGGAGGAAATCCGAAGTTGTTTCAAACTGAGATAGGAAGGGAAAGCAGTGAAAGAGGTTAACAGATCCAAGTACCTGGGAGGTGTGGTTGAGGAAAAGTGAAGTCTGAACAAGGAATTCAGAGCTGGAATCCGAGGTGCTGCAGTAAGCTGATATAAAAGTAGAAAAGTGTTTGGGGGTAGTATATGGCAGAATATCAAAGAAGTTGAAAAGTGAGACTTGGAAAGCAATGGTGAAACCAGTGCTTTGTATGGCTCGGAAACCTGGACAGTGAAGGCAGAGCATCTGAGGAAGCTTTAATTGATGGAGATAAAGGTTCATAGGTGGCTACTAGAAATTTGGTTCAGGAGGCCATTGAGGAACCTGTCCTAGTTTCTCAATTGTCCCACAGCACTGTCTAGTTAAGTGATTTGCTTAAGGTCACACAGTAGAAAAATGGCCACTGAGAGATTAAAACCCTGTACTGTATGAAGCAGCTTGTTAACCACTCATCTCCTTAATCCTCTTCTCTAACTAGTCGTGTTATGACTGTGTGCTAGATGAAGTGCCTGAGATTGATAGTATGCATATTGTGGGGCAGATGAAGAACTGAGGGCATTAGAGCAGAAACCAGAATAGCCCCCATTGCAGGAAATGTCAAGGGGAACAGGTTACAGTGGTCCAGTCACATGTGCAGGAAAGCAGAAGATAATTTGGTAAAGCACATTTGAGAGAGGCAGGCAGAAGAGAGGAGGACTTCAAGTCAAGAGATGGATGGATTGCATGAGAAGAGACATGAGGCACATGGTTGTGGCTGTCAAAGAATGTAGGAGAGTGGCTGTGAACTGAGAGAAGTGGCAAAAGTTGATGCAGTAACCCAGCTCCATGTAAGGGGGAATTCTGAGCTGTTCTGTTCACCTTATTATGCAATTGTGGATTCAGGAGCCCTTTATAGATCAAGTCCTTGGGAAACTGACCCATTTGCCAACCTGTTGAATGCAGTGATCCCACATTTTCTTCTGACTGTAACAAGGCAAAGAGAAATTTGCTGCGGATGTTTTTTCATCTCACGATAAGGGGAAATTCCTGTATGCCTTCCTTCCGTATTCACTAATGTCACTTCTTGTTATAGACTTTGGTGTGAAAAAGACCAGCACTTGTAGTTTCAAGCTTTTGGGGCTGTGGTAGGACAGGAAAAGTTAGTCATTCAGGCCATGGGGTTCTCCACTGACACTCAGCTGCACTTCATGGCCTAGTTTCTGGCATCCAGTTTTAATTTGACTTTCACTTTTGTTTTATTTATAATTGTAAACATGAAGTGCATTACTAGAGTCCAGGTGTATCATACATCATATAAAACAATGACAAACATTGGCTGTAGCAAGCCAATTTAAAGTTTTTTAAAACATATATACTAATGTTGAACATATGTGCATGTTTGGTGAGCTGTGATTTTCAAGGTCTAAATAGAGGTAACCCATTTTACAATGAGACGTTAAACCAAAATGTTCTTCGTGTTTCACTGTTGCAGTCATTACGTTTGGGTAATCTGCTGGCATGTTGTCCTCAGTCGACGGCCTGAATTCCAAACTCTTGGGTCCTGCGTCATTTGCTGTCTTCTCTTCCATGACGTCCGGTCGTCAGGGGTATAAAACATGCAGCCGACGCCATTTTCTTTTGTCTTTCTTGTCGCGTGGTGCCCGAAGCAGAAGCATTTCGCCGGTCGGCCGATTACTGAAATATTCGAGTTTGAGTTTCAAAACCGAAGTCTTCACTAAAGCTAAGCACCCCGTTGGGGAAAATATTTTCTTGCCTTTCACCGATGTCAGAAAAAGTTAATAATTGTATTACCTGTGGGAAGCAAATACCTCATAAGGATTTCCATTTATACTGTATTCCTTGCCTAGGCCCTGATGACAACGTGCCTGGCTGTCGGTTTTGTGCTAGATTTAACCAACACACTATTAAGTGTCAGTATATTTTTGCATCAAAGTATTTTGGAAACAGATTTAACTACCCAGAGATGTCATTGGATAGCAGTCTGACTACCAGAGTACATAAAAAATGCAAAGAAAAGGACAGAGAAAGGCAGTTGAGATCCAAACCTGACTACGAAGCTTCTCCAAGCCAGTCGCTGGTACACAGTGAGGCGCCCTCGCAGCCCCTGATACCCGCTATCTTCAAGTCGCAGGCCTCTACTGACACCCATGTGGAGTCTGGCATGCCGCAAGATATTGGACTGACGGATGCATCTCCCTCAGATGGGTCCAGAGCCACTGAGCAGGCACCGGCTTCTGAGGGTGTATTCAGACCTCAACATTTGTACATCAAACCGATGAAAGCTGCAAAACCAAACACAAAGGCAACTTCTAAAAGCCACGTGCACAGGCCTCTATGCCTAAAAAAACAGATGATCAAAATGGCTGAAGACCTTATTACCTTGATCAGGGGTACCCATCCCCCTCCAGATAAGAGGCCTAGGCAAGACACTGATTATGAATCTTCAGATCAGGTTTCTATTTCTTCTGATTCCTCTTCTGATCAGGAATTATCTATACCTCCCTATGAGGATTCTGATGTTGAGTAGTCTATGCCATCTGCATCTCCTCCTGAGGATTATTCATTTGGAGAAGCCTTGCATACTTTGAGGGAACATTTTCACTGGGAGAGTCCAGACTTCTCAGAATCAAAAAAGAGGCTCAGGGATTTCCTTCTCCCTCAGCACAAGCCTTTAGCCATTCCCCCTGTTTTAGACATTGTGGATGATGTGTTTTCGGAGTCAAGCTTGACCCCTGATTCTTTACCTCCGGCTCCCAGTAAGCCTGACAGATATTATAGGGTCCCTGACTCACGTAAATTCTTATTCGGAAACCCTGCCGCTGATCCTGAAACTATTTCACAGGGTCCAAAGGGAGTTAAGGCCTCAGCAGCAAAAAATCCTACCCCCTCTGACAGAGATTCAACGGCACTGGACAGATGGGGGAAAAAGGTTTATACATCTACAACCTTGGCAATCAGGGCCTTAAACTGTCAGTTTCATATGCTTAAGTACCAACAACATGTTATGGGATTGCTGAAACAGAAAATTATGTTGATTTCAGAATGTGCAGAAAATAAAGAATTTCAGGAATTATTGCATGCAGCTGAACAAGTTGGAAAGCATAGTTTGCAATGTGGTTTTGATTCTTTAGAAGCCACCTGCAGGGCCGCAGTTACTGGATCTGTGATTAGGAGACATGCCTGGTTAAAGGAACAGAATTTGCCTGATCATATTAAAGCTAAATTGCTAGATGCACCTTTACAGCATGATTCTCTATTTGGTATTAAGTCAGAAGAGGTTTTAAAGAAAATGGAAGACAAAGCTATGTCTATGCAAACTTTTAGACTTCTTACAAGTGCAGCCACCAAGATTCAGTAGACACTGCCTACAAAAAATTGGTCCTTTCCTGTGTCCGACAGAGCTCAAAGGGGCAAATCCAGATGCCCTAAGGGTTCCAGATACCAGCCGCAAGATTCATACAGGTCAAAGCAGTGGGCGCATCCACCGCCAAATCTGGAGGAGATAAAGTGCAAACCTACAGAAAGCAATCCCAATGACTTTCCTCTGCCTACACCAAGCACTTACCTTTTGGCAGCACCCATAGGGGGAAAATTAGCACTTTTTGCTCAAAATTGGCAGTTAATAACCCAGGACAAGTTGGTACTACACATCGTATCACAGGGATACAGATTCCATTTCCACACTCTGCCAGTGGCAAATGGTTGGCCAGATCTGCCAAAAAATCAATGGGCAGAGGCACAGAAACAGGTTACGTCCCTCATGGATATGGGGGCCATTCAGACAGTACCAGAACAGGAAAAAGGACAAGGTTTTTACTCGACTGTTCTTGGTAGCCAGAAAGGACAAGGCCTGGTGGCCAATACTGGATTTATCGATTCTGAACACATACCTGGGCATTCCAAAATTCAAAATGCTGACTTTGCAGCAGCTTCTGCCCATGCTGGGCAAGAATGCTTGTCTGGTGACTTTCGACCTAAAAGAGGCATACCTGCATGTCCCAATAAGACAATCGTGCAGAAGATACCTCAGATTCAAGCCTGGCTTAATGCATTACCAATTCTCTGCACTGCCCTTTGGCTTATCTACTGCACCCAGGGTCTTTACAAAGTGCCTGGCACCAGTAATTGCATTTTGCAGACAAAGAAGTATACAAATATATCCTTACTTTGACGACTGTCTCATTCAAGCAGAGAACAAGGACACTCTACTTCGACACCTGGCATTTGTGAAAAGGCTTCTAACATGCCTAGGGTACACAATAAACGAAAATAAATCACAACTGGTACCCTCTCAAAAGATAACATTTCTGGGTGCAAGCTTGAATGCAACTGCCCACATGGCTTACCTCACGCCAGACAAAGGCAACTGACTACTTACTTCAAACTGATGGCAACAAAAACCCAGTCTTCTGCAAGACAAATTCTGCAGGCTCTGGCCTTCATGGCATCCTGCATCCTACTAATTCCATATGCAAGATTGCACATGAGGAAACTTCAGTGGTACCTAAAAAGTTTATGGAGTCAGCATTCACACAGTCTGGAAACAATGATTCATCTCATTCTCTGCCTGCAACAGGAGTTTCTATGGTGGGCAAAGGCCTCTCACCAAAACATGGGACGGCCCTTCACTCTACCCCCTGCCAGCCAAACCTTGGCAACAGACGCATCAGACTATGCCTGGGGGCCCACATAGCAGGAAGATGCATTCAGGGCGTATGGGCACCAAAACAAATGCATCTACATATCAACCAGAAAGAGATGCTAGCTGTTCAAAATGCCCTAACAGCCTTCAAGGACTTACTTCATCCAGGACAACTACTGATAAAGACGGACACCACCACTGTCATGTGGTATATAAACAAGCAAGGGGGCACACACTCATACCCCCTTTGCAGATTAGCCATGGCACTGTGAGACACAGCTTTGACCTACCAAATACATCTTCAAGCTCAATTCCTGCCAGGAAAACAAAGCAATCTGGCAGACGATTTAAGCAAAAACCTTATGGATCCTCACGATTGGAAACTAAATCCACAAGTCTTCAGCATGATAACAGAGAAATGGGGGAGCCCAGGCATAGATCTATTTGCCTCTCCTCAAAATTATCAGTTGAAAAGATTCTGCACATGGACTTATCACAGACAAGCATGGAAAGTGGACACCCTATCCTTCAGTTGGAAAAACCTGTCAGTTTACGTCTTTCCTCCTCTGCCTCTTCTACCCAAGGTCCTCCTAAAAGTCAGACAAGAGAAGCCAAAGATTATATTAATTGCCCCGGACTGGCCCCGCCAATACTGGTACCCAATCCTAAGGAACATGTCTCGGTACCCAGCTTGGACCTTGCCTCAAAGACCACAACTACTGTCCCAGCAAAACAATCAGATCCAGCACAATCAACTACAGACTCTGAACCTGGCAGTATGGCTAATCATGTAACCATACAAACGACACCTCTCAGTAAAGCTGTGGTGGATGTCATTTTGGAAACCAGAAGGCCTAGTACTAGAAAATCTTATGCTGACAAATGGAAGAGATTCTGTGCTTGGAATCGAGCACAAGGAACTGATACAGCAGAACCACATATTCCTCAGATATTACAATACTTAACTGATATGCTTGACAAAGGCCTGTCTTTCTCATCAGTCAAAATCCATGCCTCTGCCATTTCGGCTCATTACAATACTGAGCCACCACTCTTTTCTTATATTTTACTAAAGCAGTATCTTAGATGAGCTAAAAATTTAAGGCCTCCTAGAAGATCACCATTACCTGCATGGGACCTCAGTTGTGTTGGAAAAGCTCATCCTGCCTCCATTTGAACCAGCTGCTACCACTGATATAAAGTTCTTATCATGGAAGAAAGCTCTGCTACTAGCAATTAGTTCAGCTAGAAGAGTTTCAGAGCTACAGGCCCTCATGGCTGTAGAGCCTTTTATCATATTTTACCCAGACAGGGTGTCTCTGAGAACAAATCCTACTTTTATGCCTAAGGTGATTTCCAGTGTGGCTCTTAACCAAACAATTCATCTGCCAATTTTTTATCCAAATCCACAGAACAAAGAGGAGAGAATTCTGCATTCCTTGGATGTGCACAGACAGCTAAGATTCTACTTGAGCAGGACTAAAGTTATAAGAAAAACTGAGCAATTACTAGTCTCATATGCTGCAGGATCAGAAGGAAAGGCTATTTCAAAGCAGACAATTTCAAAGTGGATAAGCCACTGCATCCATTTCTGCTACTTACACCATGGTAAACCTGTGCCCAAGGGCATTAGGTCTCATTCCACCAGAGCTGCAGCTACTAAAGCAGCCTTTCTCCGAGGAGTACCAACCAAAGACATTCTAGAGGCTACTACTTGGAGTTCTGTTCACACTTTTTCAAAGCATTACCATTTGCCTCTCTACTCTAAGTCCAGGGCAGGCTTTGCCACTGCCGTGCTGCAGGGCCTTATAGCCGCACCTAATGCTGTTTAGCTCCAGCCTCCCAACCATAGCTTTGGGATTCTACCCAAATGTAATGACTGCAACAGTGAAACACAAAGAACGTAGTACAGTTGTGTACACTTACCATAAATGTAGATGTTCGAGTGTATTCACTGTTGCAGTCCAGGTTACCCTCCCGCCATCCCGCTGTCATTCTAAAGTTTGTCTTTCATGCTCTATCTTCTACAACCTATGTGGTGTATTTGCTTGTAGATGAAGGTAAAGTTTATATTGATGCATATGTGTGTGTGTGTGTGTGTGTGTGTGTGTGTGTGTGTGTGTGTGTGTGTGTGTGTGTGTGTGTATATATATATATATATATATATATATAATCTATATATATATATATATATATATATATATATATATAATATTGCTACCTTTTTGGGGGCACCTGACATCAGGGGCAAGAAAAACTAAAGAAAATGGCATCTGCTGCATGTTTTATACCCCTGACGACCTGACGTCATGGAAGAGAAGACAGTAACCGACGCAGGACCCAAGACTTTGGAATTCAGGCCGACTGAGGGCAACCTGCCAGCAGATTACCCAAATGTAATGACTGCAACAGTGAATACACTTGAACATCTACATTTATGGTAAGTGTACACAACTGTACTGTCCCATCTGCCCAAGATGGCTGTAATGTAAGTCGGTGCAAAAGATACCATGATATCTATTGAAAAAAAGTTGGGAAGTTCACTGATGCCCAGGTCAGATTTCCCCTAGTCAATATGAATATCACTTTGGGTCTCGACTGGGTCAGCAGTGTATAAATAAACAGTCATGGTGTATAAAAAAAGAAATACAATGATGGCACCATCAGCATAACATAAAAGGCTCTCATGATGATCAGGAAAAAATGCCTTTGATTTTGTCCATGTTAATGTTCAAGAATTTGTCTTTGTGACTGTTGATATAACTTCTTCAGGAAATCTCCCTGAAGTTGTTTTATAATTGCATGAGGCTGAAAGCCACTAAATCCACCATCTCTTCTGCCTGAGAAGACAGAATTGCTCCATGGTGCCATTCAGGCTTTCACCTAACAGATTTTGCTAAGTGGAAGAGGCCTATTCTCCATTATGTCGTACTGCTACGTAATACAACCCCAATCAGTTAATTCGGTTATCATGACCTTTCACAAGGATTAAGTTTTCTTTTGGACCAGCCCATGTTTCTTCCTGAATATAGTTTCTGAATTACCTCTGTTATTAGTCCCTTCATTTCCAAACAACCAATCTATAGAACTGTCCGTAACAAAAAACACCTCAACCAAGCTAGCTTTCAAGCTGAACTCAAGGCTTGCAATTGGACACCCCTTAAATACCTACCTCTTGACAAAGCTGTCTCATAATTTAATAATACATTTCTACAAATCCTAGAACACCATTCCCCTCTCGAACAGTCAGAACTAAGAACAAACCTGCACCTTGGCTCACTAAGGAGACAAGACAAAAAATCCTTCAAAGAAATCAAATTTGGTCGAAATGGAGAAATACTAAAAACCCAACTGATCATGAATCTTTAGACAGTCAAGAAATTCTACAAAAAAATCAATAGTCCAAGACAAAAAGAACCACTACCATAAGCTCTAACAAATACAAAACAAAAACCCTCAAAAATTATGGTCAGTTATAAATTCCCTACTCCACCCTGGCCACTCCAAAACTCCAACCCCAGCTAACTTAACCCAAAATTCTCCCAGCCAAATTGCAAATTCCTTTAATAACTTCTTTGTGGACTGTCCAAACATTAGCTAGTACCTTATCTCCAGCCACCATCCCCAACAGACACTCGCAAAACATTTTACCTCCTCCCCTCCAATTATACTGCCTGTTCCCACCTCTCTCATCCATGCCTAGCTTCAAAAACTAAAACCATGTACCCCTTCAGCTGACCTCTTTCCAGCTGAATTTCTGCAAATGGCTGCTGGAGTACTTGCTTACCCTATCTCTATCTTAATTAATAGGACCATCACAGAATGTACTGTACCATCTCTTTGGAAGGTCTCTTATATTATACCTCTACATAAAGGAGGCAACTCAACTGAACTTTCTAACTACCGCCCCATCGCTCTACTTTCTCCTTTAGCTAAAATCATGGAGAGATGCATTCACCAGCAACTTCTCGATCACCTCCTCCAAAACAATCTTTTAGCCAACTGCCATCATGGTTTTAGGCCTTTTCACAGTACTACTACTGCACTTTTATCTTTCTCTGACTCGATTAATAAAAATCGTAACAACTTACTCACCTCTGCCCTCTTTCTAGACCTCTCCAAAGCCTTTGATATGGTGAATCATCACTTAATGATATACACTTACCACACTTTCAATTGATATTCAAACCGCTAAATGGTTTGAATCCTATCTTGAAAACAGACAACAGGCAGTCCTCTGGGACAACAACCTATCTACTTTACTTCCTATCTCACAGGGAGTCCCACAAGGCTCTATTCTTGGGCCCCTCCTATTTTCTATTTTTATCAATAACCTGCAAACATCTATACCACAAACCACCTGTATTCAATACGCCGATGAATCAACCCTAATCTGTGCTGCAGCAACTTCTGCTGAACTTCAGTCCAACACCCAGAAAGTATTTACCTTAGTGGAAAACTGGTTTTCTAAACTCTGTCTTCTCCTTAACCCAAAAAAAAAAAACAAAACTTCTGCTGTTTACCCCTACCCAGAAGTCTCCTCCTATTGACTTCACACTTACCATCAAAAAATGGCACTGTAATTGTACCAGACCCAACTACCAAACTCTTAGACATAACTATTGACCATAACTTCAACTCTGACTCGCACATAAATTCAACCATCAAATCAGTGAATAGAAAACTAGGATTTCTCTATAGGCTAAAACCATTCCTTACACCTGTAGCCAGGACTACTATGGCCCAAACTCACCTACTCTCCACACTTCTCTATGCCTCCCCAATTTTTACAAATCTATCTAAAAATAATCAAAACAAGCTGGCCACCGCTTACAGTAACATTGCCAGGTTTGCCACTGGGTCCACATTCCGTACTCACCACTGTCAAAATCTACATAAACTAGGATGGTTGGAACTTCAAAGTCAGCTTCTTTTCCAACAACTAACCATCACCCTACAAATACTCCCATACTCTGTAACTTAATCAACCCCTATAAAAATTTAAGCACCCTTCGCTCAGCCAATAAATTTCTAGCTGCTACCCTAAAATCCAATAACAAATCAGGTGATTCACTATTTACTAACCCTATTGGAATCCATTGGAATAAACTTCCTAGTAATCTCACATCCCTTTCATCTACCCCTCTTTTCAAAAAGCATCTAAAAATCTTCCTTAAGTCGCAATGGCTGTGTCCATGTACTAACGCTGGTTGAATCTACTTATATCATCGCTAACCTTTTTTCTACATTTAAACACTGTTGTCAAAAATGTCCTTTTGTCTTCTTCCTTCTATTCTATATACCTAATTTGTAAGTCATTCTCTCATGGCTCTCTTTTTTGTTATGGAATGTAAGTAAGCTAGACTTGTATGACTTTTCATACCATGTATAACTAAATGTATTTTTTAGTGTCCCTTTATGTCTATATTTACACATGTATATTAGGCTGTATCTATCTGCTCTGGAGCTTTTCTCCCCGGGCCTCTACTGAAAATGGACATATATCCAGCTAGACTAGCCTGGTCAACAAATGTAAAATAAAAAATAAATAAATAAATATTCACCCGAGATTGAAGTCATAGAGGCAAGGCTTTCAGCTCTAGTTTTACCTGAAAGTGAGTATATAAGTTTAGAATAACTTAATTGCTGTTTCTCTTTCTTCTAAGGAGGAAGGAGTGCCAGTCATCAAGCAGACCCTTTCTAAATGAATTGCAAGAAATGTTATTTTTTGCCTTCAAGTGGAATACTACACACTGGAAAATGCATCAGTCAGAGGCCACTTCACTTGAGATGTAACTGTTTCCAGTTCTTGTTTTGGGAATCTCTTATTCAGACATCTGTGCCGTTGTCATTAAGTCCTTAATTCCCATTTTCTCTAAAACATTGTAGGCATCTGATTATTATTGTTTTATTTCTGAGCTGCAGGGAGTATGCTGACTTATTGGTTAGGTGAAGGGGGTGTGGGACTGTAGGCTCAGCATCTTTAGTTTGCACATGGTGTCATAATACGTGTCATTATTGGGCGTGTGCCTCTATATGTGCAAGAGCTTCTGAGAAGAAATGATTGGAGACCCACTTATTCACTCACAATGGAGAGTTCCTTTGTAGATAAACTTATATAAATAGGGAGGTACCTTTTTTGTGTTTAGCATTTAGGATATCTTGGAGGCAGTAGAGGGTTGCCCCACAGTAGGTGGTGTAGCAGATCTTGCAACTTACTCCTTCCTTCAAAACACACTCTTTCTCACTCTCTGTTCCCTGTTTGCTAAAGATTAATGCTGACTTTTAATGCTAAAGCATTTGCTTCCCTGCTGTGCTCCCTGAGTGACGTGAGATGGAAATATGATAATTTCAGAACCTGGAATTCTGTCATTGTTTTGCTGATAATATATATTGCATTTTACTTTTGAATTTTTTTTTCTTATGCAGGTTCTTTTGATAACAATGAAAGAGTTCATACGCGAGTCTTGCAGACAGTTTATAAAAAACTGACTGGCTCCAGATTTGACTGCTCACGGTATGGCTCACACTGGGAGGAAGTGGGATTCCAGGGTAAATTTTTTTTTTTCGTGTGTGTGTGTGTGTGTGTGTGTGTGTGTGTATGTATGTGTGTTTTCTGATGCATGCCCATGGGTGTAACTGCATCCGTTTTTTTCAAGAACGCATATGTTGTAGGGTTTTTTAATATCTTGTAGTTCTTTTGAGTGTTATGGAATGATATAATATGATATAATGTAGAAAAGGCGATTTAATAAAGCAGAAGTTAAAGAAATAGAAGTTGAAGTTATGGAGTGCCTGCAAAGTGAAGGATTTAATGTAGGTCTAAAACAGACTACATCACAGCATGATGGAGCGAGTCCCCAGAATAAGGAAAAGCAAGATGATTAGGAGACATGTGAAGAAGAAATATGGACAGGGGAAAGGAAAAGAGATTTAATATGGTATAATATTTATGCAAAGGAGAAAGAAAAAAATAACCAATACAAAAAGAGCAGCACCAAAGATATTTGAAGAAAAATATAGGGAAAGGAATCCAGATATGGAAAACTTTACAATACAAAAAATAAGAAGAAAATTAGAAAAAGAAATTAGTCATGGAGAAGTCAAAGAAATAGAAACTGAGGTTATGGAACAGCTGCAAAGAGAAGGATTCAGTGTAGTAAATAGAGTACAGAAAGCACCACAACAGGATAGAGCAATGGATATCCAAATTAAGGGAAAATCAGTGGAATAGGAAGCAATTAGTCAGGTGCCATATCAAGATATTTTGTAGCCTTCCACAGGAAACCAGTATAACCGTTCATTTGAAGCTAGATGGCAAGGAAAGGAGCAGGAAACTGTGGAAACTTTGATGCAGTCAGTGTTGAGGAGTAATAGGCCAGTGAGTTCCCGTATGACAGAACAACAGATGACACAGGATGAAAATGAAGAGAATGTGCCACAGGAAGATACTATTGAACTTTCTGTAGCATGTCCGCAGGAAACGGAAAACAAGGGATGTGTCCTCAGTATGGAAGAAAATGAGTTAAAAGAAGAGTTGCTTGAGTTAATGGACAAAGACGGATATATCAAGATCAATGAGAGAAGTAGACTGCAGAAGGTTAATAAAACCCCAAAAGTTAAAAAGTGATAAACTTCTACCACAGGAACACAGGGTAGCAAGGGAAAAGAGGGGGAGAAAGCGAATACCATCATGGAAATATTGATAGAGAAAACTATAAAACAGCTAAGACAAGAAGTGTAACTGTTAGAAGATTATAGAAGAGGGAATAGATCAACAAAAATACTAAGAAAGATAGATGTGATAAAAGCAATGCGCAGTATTGGAACAGACCGGGATCTATTGTGTACCATTGGAGAAAACTAAAAATTTCAAAACAGTCGGAAAGACTTAGAATATACGAAGATAAATACAAGGGAAAAGCACAAAATAAGCAATTTATTGATGACCCAAAAATGTTTTGTAGAGAATTGGGAAATAAGGTAAAAGGAATTGAAAGACCGCCAAAAAAAGAGGAAGTAGATACATTTTGGAGCAGTATCTATGAAGATCCTGTGGAACATAAGAAAGATGCTAAATGGATAGAAGAAGTAAAAGAAAGAATAAGAAGTTTAATGGTACAAGATATGAAATGGGATGAAATAACAGCCAGAGAGATTGAAACAAAGTTAAGAAAAGCCTCTAATTGGAAAACCCCAGGCCTGGATGCAGTACCTAACTTTTGGCTTAAAGTATTAACTTCTTTGCACGAGGACTTAGCAATGAGTAAGACTGTACCACTGTTGCACACAAGAGCAGCGGCGGTTAAACAAGGTTAAACTATTTGGGCCATCTAAATTCCACTCTTCCAATTTTCCCTTAAAACTACCTTCCTCGAGCTGTACTGCTGATCTAACCAGCATATCCTATAACTTCAAAGTTCATCTCTACTTGATTCCCAAGTAGACTATTCTCTATCTGTAAAGCCTAGCACTTACTCCTACAGTACTTGCACCTTGATAAAGCACTCTTATTATAGATAGTACCCCACCAGCCTAAAACCCACTTCCCCCGGAGTCCTTTGAAAGTCTCTTTATCTACTACTTCTAGTATGTCGAGGGATCAGTTGCTAGTGTCCTCTCCAGCTCAACTGGTGAACCTGGGAATATTGAGGCAATGTTACAACTGCCTCATGTACACAGACAATCCTCTCCTTCTCCCACAAAACACAAATACATGCGAGAGATGCAACTATACGGCCAAACTGGAGGCTGAGCTCTCTCAACATAGGACTGGCAAGACCAGACAGGAGGAGAAGGTAACCACACACAATACATACCCAGTCACACATGGTACCATCACAACTTCAAATCATACACATACTCACACAAAGACATACTCGGAGGCTCTGATCAAAAATTTACCAAAACAGCAGAGGCCACCAAAGCAGACACCCAAACAACTACCACCTCACGACCCAACACATGCAACACATAGACCACACATTCAGAGTGTCAAACAGTCACAGCCCTTAAGGCCAAACAAAATGCCAGACACACTTGTCATTGGTGATTCCAGTCAGACACACTGACGTCCCGCTCACCAGACTGAGTAAAGAGAAGGTCACAGTAAGCTGCCTGTCGGGCGCTAGAATCCGCCACATAACGCAAGCACTCAGGTCTCTCAACAGCAGGTACAAGTACGACTCAGTCATTGTCCACGCTGGTGTCAATGACCTGAGACGTACCTCCTTGGACTACATGAAAAGGGACATCGAGGAGCTCTCTGATTATGTAGCCCAGGCAGGTATGACCCTGACCTTGAGCAGTATCCTACCTTTACCTAGAATGATGCCACAATACAGTGATAAGATGATCAGCTTTAATAATTGGCTTAAATTCTGGTGTCATTCAAAGGGGATCCAATGTCTGTCTGCCTGGGATGACATGCTGGACAAGCCACGCTGCTTCAAGGGACGGCTTGCACCTGTCACCCTGGGCTTCGGATATTGGCAAAGGCTCTTGCCACCCCATAGTGCCTTTTTAGGCAAGGCTCAAATTCTAAACCTACCACCCTAGAACACCAAAAGGAAAAAAACTAAGGGTAATGCTGCTCAATGCCAGAAGTCTCAATCTCAAGATGCACGCACTCGAGGCCCTTCTCAATATGGAGAACATCGATGTCTGTGCTGTGACAGAAACCTGGTTCAAGGCTCCTGAGAGCACCCCAGCACTAACAGGTTTCACCTCATATCATGCTTTCCGCCCCAAAATCCGGACAACACCAAGAAAGGAGGGGGTGTCCATATTCATAAAGGACACCCACACCTCAAGGTTGGTGGCAACGCACGATGCATCGGAGACCATCCAGGTGCAATTAACCATAGGCAAGACTGCTCTGCAATTTGTAGCATGTTACAGGCCACCCTCTCAAACTCAGGAACCTCACATGGCCTTCCTGAAAACATTGGAGGGGATAAATGTATCTCCAAACACCATCATACTAGGCGACTTCAACTACCCTAATATAGACTGGGAACACTACTCAAGCCCGAACACTCTAACCCAAAGATTCCTGGAGTTCATAAACTCAAATGCCATGGAACAACTAGTCACCATCCCCACAAGAGGAGAAAACATACTTGATCTCATCATCACAAACATGGGATCAAAATGTTCAACACCGGAAGTATACCCCTCACTGGTGAGATCAGATCATAAACTAATCTCGCTGGAGGTCCTCATCCCGCCCCACCTGAAACAAAAAAGACCACAGTGAAAAACTTCTCAAAAGCCGATTTCACACTTCTAAAATCTAGTGTGGTCTCCTTTAAGGCCCCTGAGCCAGTGGTAAACATTACTCAAACCGCTGAATCACTTACAAATGCCTTCTACCAGCACCTACAGGACTGCATGGATCAGGCAATCCCAAACAAAACTAAGACTCTCTGTACCAAAGGCAAGCGTCCAGTCTGGTGGACCCCAGCCATAAACAAGCTCTACAACAAAAGGAGGAAGCTACTACAAGATAGAGCAAAATCCTTGAAAGGTAAGACACCTTTGATCATTATAAGTAAAAACTAAGAGCTCTCATAAAATCATCCAAGGCAAATTTTGAGAGAAAAATCGCCAAGGACTCTAAAGAGAATCATAAGGCCTTCTTTAGCTATGTTAGAAACCTAGGAGGAAACTCCCAGATATGCTCAGAATTAGTTCAAAATGATGTGAAAATTACTGAACCTACACACATTGCCAACATACTGGCTGACAGGTTCAGTGCAAACTTCTCCCCTCCCCAAAAGGAGAGATATCTATTCCAGAGGATTGTAGCCCCCAAACATCTCCAACGCCCAGGTGAGAACTGCCCTCACTAAGGCAAAAACACAGCATCCATGGGACCGGATGGTGTCCCCGGCTGTGTGCTTCATGAACTCAACGAGGAATTAAACCCACAGTTAGGACAGCTGTTTAATCTTAGCCTCACCTCGGGATACGTACCCAAGGAGTGGCGCACGGCGACTGTGGTCCCACTTCATAAGGGCGGTGCCTCCACAGACCCTGGAAATTACCGCCCCATTAGCTTGACAAGCCTTATCTGCAAAGCCATGGAGAGGATCATAATGGAACTCATAAATAAAGACATAGGGAACTTGCAGACTTTGGATCCAACCCAGTTTGGCTTTGTCAAAGGCAGATCCTGCCTCTTAAACTTGGTTGACTTTTTCGAGACAGTCACCAAGGCCATTGATGAGGGAAAGGCAGTCCATACAGCCTACCTCGACCTGGCAAAGGCCTATGACACAATACCCCACTCAGGTATCATCGAAAAACTCATCAGCTTGAATGTAAACCCATACATCACAAGATGGGTTGCAAACTGGCTAAGTGACAGAACCCACAGGGTCAGAGTTTCTGGAGCCATGTCAGACTCAAAGCCCGTCACAAGTGGTGTCCCACAGGGCTCAGTCCTGGGTCCACTCTTGTTCGGCATCTACTTTTCTGAAGTACAAGCAAACACAGGAGGGTTATGGCTGACAAAGTTTGCAGATGACTGCAAACTGGGCCATAGTCGAAAACACATCTGACACAGATATCCTCCAGAAGGGCCTCACAGAAACGGATAACTGGTGCCAGAGCCATGGCCTGAAGTTAAACGCCAAAAATGCATAGTCATACCCTTCGGGAAAAATAAGGTTACCCCTAGCTACCATATAGGTGGCAATCCACTGAGCACAGAAAAGTCATCAGAGATCTGGGGACCCAGGTTGACAGTATCCTTCGCTTTGACACTCATGTTGCTAAAGTAGTTAGGAAAACCTTCTATATCACCCACCTGATCATGAAGGGATTCACATCTAGATCAAGGGAGGTCATCGTCCCCCTGTACTCATCACTCATTAGACCTATGATTGAGTACAATGCCCGCTCGAATGTATCTGACCAGACACCTGCTGCAGCTTGAAAGGCCCCAAAATTTCCTCACCAAAAGGATAAAGGGTCTCAAAAATATGTCTTATGCTGCCCGACTGAAAGAACTCCAGCTCTATTCAGTCTCATACCGCTTGCTCAGAGGTGACCTGTGCCTGACATATAAGGTCATGTCAAACCCAGATTTGATGAATATGCTTCACCTCAAAAATCTAGATCCCTCAGAACCACAAGGGCGGAGACTTAAACCTTGACACGGTTATAAATAGAACGTGCTGGAGGGACAGATTCATCACCCAGAGACTCCTATGCTGTGGAACAAAATCCCGGTACATGTGAGGCAGAGCACCTCTGGCCTTGTTCAAGAGGAATCTTGACCAATGGATGGGAGATTGCAGATATACCCCAGGGATTACTTCAGTGTCACTGCTTGACAGAGGCACAGCAAAATGATAGGCATAGTTTTTATTCAAACTAAAGGGGTGGCGAAAGCCACATAACTATGGGCTAGGCTTATAAATGCCCTTGGGCAGATAGCCTAGTATGAACCTATGAACCTATGAACTATTTATATGTGCACCCCGAACACACACCGCACTGGTTAACAATAGGAAAAACAATGCTCTTACTTAAGAGTGAACCTGCTAGCTACCCTCAAAATTATAGACCAGTAACTTGTCTTCCAATGATGTACAAACTATACACGGGAATTGACGCCGACAGTTTATAGTCATTTAGAAGAAAACTCAATTATGGCAGTAGAACAAAAGGGCAATAAAAGAAAGTCATGTGGAACAAAGGATCATTTGTTGTTAAAGTTATAGTGGAGAACTGTCAGAAGGGGAAGAATCTAAGTACGCCATGGATTGACTACAAAAAAGCATTTGATAGTATACCACATTCATGGATAAAAGAGTGTTTAAAAATGTATAAGATACATCCTACACTGATTGACTGCATTACAGTAACCATGAAATAGTGGCAGACCACTTTACAATTAAGCCATGATAAATGGCAGATTATTACCCAGGGATAAATATTCAAAGGGGGATATTCCAGGGTGACTCTGTCACCGTTGCTATTCTGCCTTGCCATTAATCCATTAAGCTGTTTACTTATTTACTTATGTAGCCATGGCTACAGTTTGGTTTCTAGAAAACAACAAAGTCTAATGACGTCTCATCTTCTCTTTGTCGATTTAAAACTGTATAGCTCATCAGATGAGGAACTGAAAGCACAGCTGCAGGTTGTCAAAACTTTTTCAGATATTGGAATGTCATTTGGTCTTGATAAATGTGCAAAAGCAACCTTTAAAAAAGGAAAACCGCAGCACCAGGAAGACATATGTTTGGGACAAGAATGTGATATAAAATAACTTGAGCAAGAGGGAGTGTATAAATACTTGGGAATTGATAATGGGTCTGCAATAAAACATGAACAAATGCGAATAAAGCTCAGTAAGGAATATTTTAGAAGACTTAAATTAATCCTGAAAACAGCATTGACATCTAGGAACAAGATCCCAAGCCATAAATCAGTTTGCTCTTCCTGTCCTAATTTATAGTTTTGGAGTGACTGACTGGCCCCAAAAAGTGTTGGATAGATTGGATATTAAAATAAGAAGGATGCTTCTTGCTTACCAAATGATTTATAAAAATCAGTGTATACCAAGATTATATATTTCCCGCTCTGAAGGAGGGATGGGACTCCTTGAAATTGATTACATGTATAGATCTACAGTCATGGGACTCAACACATATCTGCTGACCTCACAGGATCCAAATATAGTGAAAGTTTTGAAAGATGAGCAGAATAAATCTAAGATGACATCTCTGCTTAATATAGCCAAAGCATATATGTGTCAAGCAGGAATGGAAATTATACCAGAAGTAGCAACTGAATGTGCTAAAAAACAAAAGAAAGAATATAATGTGAAAGTCCAGATGAGAAGGCAAGAAATGTGGAAAAAAACATAAATATAGTTGCAAGTATAGAATACTTCTAGAAGAGCCTCATGTTGCTCAAGAACAAACACAGGAATGGTTAAGGAGAGGTGACTTCACATCAGGAAATGAAAGGTTAATATTGGCAGCCCAAGCTAGTGGGCTACGTACATGCTGATTTACAAAGTCCATTGAACATGTAGGAAAAACAGACATATGTAGGTTTTGTAAAACTGAAATGGAAACAGTGACACGTGTTTCTGGTTGCGACGCACTAATGGCAGATGGACTGTATACTGAAAGGCATATTAATGTGGCGAGACTGTTACACTGGAGATTGTGCAAATATTATGATATCGAAGTGGCTGAAAAACACTGGAAACATGAGCCACAAAGAATCATAGAAAATGATGAAGTTTATATCACATGGGATCACCCAATACTAACAGTTAAAAAGATAGATGCTAGAAAACCAGATATAGTGGTCCAAGAAAAGAAGAGTGCCTTGCGTACAGAGAGACACAAAGTAATAAAATGCCTGGATCTGTAGGCAGAAACGAGAGTCATGTGGAAGAAAGATACCCAGACAGTTCCAGTAGTAATAGGAGCAACTGGTCTTATAAAAAAGAATTTACAATCGTATTTAGATATGTCACCAATTCATGTAACACTGTACAAATTGCAGAAGAAGTCATTACTGGGCACATTGCGGGTGCTCCGAAGAGCAGTTTTGGCTGACGTCAAAGAGTGAAACGATACTAATTTCATGAACTTTAATCTTATTGGTCCATTCCCGTCATGGTATTAGAAACCCAAAAAACTTGGAGAAATTAAAAAAGGGAGGAAGTGGGATTCCAAGGT